>NC_047023.1:40405967-40442912 GCF_902652985.1 Pecten maximus | reverse complement strand
CCTCTAACTATACGATCACTTGGTTTTTGTTCGCCAATGCTGGCCCGGAACGGTCGGTCCGTGGGGACCCACCCTATTACAGTAGCCAGTGAGTAAAAGGGTTTTCGCTTAAAATATCTAGATCCTAGAATTCCGGAATCAGTTAAGAATCTTTTATCTGCCTACCAATCGGAAAAACTTGCAGCCAAATGAAGAACTGAAATAAAATCAGGTTGTATTTTCTACCCATATGATCACAACCATTTCCACACTTCGAATTTCACCTATTGGTTCAATTCATAAAAAGGATTGGAGCATGAGACTCATATTCCATCTGTGATTTCCTACAGCCCGCAGTGTAAATGGTTACATTGACCCTGACCAGTATTTAGTGACATATTCATCGTTTGAAGTATTATAATTATTTTGATTCTCGGTCAGTACGAACACAATATATTAATTATTCATTTCTTTTGTTGCCAGTCAACCCTGTTGATATTGAGAAGGCAAGGAATTTTTCAGGATCAGTATTTCATTTACAAATGCCTGGTGATGGGTTGTTCCATATGTGATATAGTAATGTAATACGTAAAGTTGATGAATATATTATCTGCCTGACCCTTGGGTGTAAACCATGTGTTTACCTGGCCAAAGGGTATCGATTAACTTATGTAATAACCGGTCCTTTGGATCCGTGTGACCCTTGTGTTACCTAGCAAACGTATATTGATTGATTTGCTTATGTAGTTATCTATTGACCTTCATATGTACCTTCAATCCGTTGGCCAGCTATTTCGCATAAGACCATGTAATACTTTTATGTAATAGTTAAAGGTCAAGAGTTGAAAACAACTGGCCTATTCGTGTATATATAAGGAACACCTTATACCTGTTAACGGCGTCAGACTACCTTTTGGAGTCAGAGGAGTAAGACCTATGTTCTGTCCCGGGCTTTCACACTTTACCAGTTCTCAGCAGTGTTACACAACCGCCTCCATGAGGGGTCACACTTAATAAAAAAGTTGATTTGGTAAATTTTTGGTAAAATAGTCTTGTTTGCTTTACAACCAACTTGTAAGCAGTTTAAAGCTTTCACGTTCAAATACCCATAGTTGGTTCATCAATAATGATGGGAGTATTTTGGCATGCTCATGCCAGACCAGATGGTATACATCTGGGCATTCAGCGCCATAGAGTTGATTTGGTGGCAGGGCAAAAGTGGGATGTTGGTTACAAATCTACTAAAGACAGTACAGTGTTTACAGAGGTTGGAAGACATTCCATCAATATTGGTAATTCATTACGGTGCAAATGACCCGGGGAAAATACCCTTGGCTGATCTTCTGTGAGAGGATTTGTTAAAATATCATGGCAATACACGAATCTGCAACAAACATTGATGGTATGGTCACAACTTTTACCTAGGTAGGTATGGAGATATAGTGACAATGTCAGGTATATTTAATTATCATTAGTTTGTCTGGAATATTTTTGTAGCAAATTGAGTTATAGGTATAGGAGGGTATTCAAGTATCCAGGCGTGGCGGTTGTTTCATCAAAATTGTATGAAGATGACAATGTTCATTTAACAAGGAAATGCACTCTCTATGTTGCATAATGCATAACGCATAATGAAGTTATGATCTTGGCCACAGTTTTACTTTTTTTCCTGTAGCGACCTCTTGTCTGTCCTGTTGTCGGTTGTGGTGGACTGTGGATATTTTTAATATCCATGTCCACATGGCGGATGTCGCTACATCTCAGGAAATCAGTACTATCACTGATGAAGTGTCCATGACTGATTATTGAAGTTACCTTCATTAATGATAGGAAACTTATTGCATTACACTTATTGAGATCAGAGGATGTCTGTACCCAGGATCGTCTTGATTGCATTGCACTGTTTTCCTTGATTGATTATAGGAAACATTGCATTGAACTTATTGAGATTAGAGGTTGACTGTACCCAGGATCCTCTTGGTGCCTTTATATTGTATTTTGTGGTACGCCAATTGCTGTGTACTGTACATTTGCATTATTGTTTATTAAACTGTCGTCAAGATAACCAATTATGCCTTTGTTGAATTATTTCTTTTGATATTGTTAATGTAATTGATCTATGATAATTTAAAAGCGTGCGCAAGCATGTCCTTTTGAAGAAAAAATGACATTGTACTCAATTACAAATTAGCATAAGAGAACGACTATGTTTTGTTCGAGGTGGAAACTGGGTTATGAATGTCGAGGAGGGATGCTGTCAAATAAACATTGTTATGAAACTAATTGTACGCATATCCGTAATTGTGCCAACAGACAGTCTATTTTAAGAACATTAGGTATATATGAACGCCGATGTGGCGCAGCGGTATAGGCTGCGGATATTTCTGGCTAGGCGATTGGGTGCCGTAGATCGTGAGTTCGAGGCCCGGTCAGGGCACGAGTAAAAAAGTTGTCTTCCTTCATCATTTGTGTTTCTAAGCTATATATATATATATAATCATTGAGCAAAATCTGTGAAAATTGTGTTGTAACTGTTTGTTTTACCGAATGATAAATGAATATGAAATTGTATGTTTTGGGAAATGTGATCTTTTATCAATAATACAAAATAAAGATCATAGTCTGTGTATGGGACTCGGGAATAGAGCTGGCATACAATTTTCAACTCAAAGGTGTCGTCCTTTTTTACCGCCAAGTTAGAGAGAGGTACTTGACATAAGGCAGGAAAAAAGTTACGAACACCTTTGTGAAACGCACTTACGAACTTTTTCGTAGATATTTCCGAAAGTTCGTAAGTTACGAAGCTTTGTGAAACGAAACCCTGATATCTAAGGTAGGGCTCAACACAACTGACTGTCATAGGAATATAATTTAATGTGTGATCTTCATGAAAGTCATTGGCTTAGTTACATCTTTTTTTTTTGTATAATTAATTAACTAGCAAGGCTCAAAGGAATCATTAACACATAGAGAAGAAGAAATCTTGCACCAATTGGCAGAATTCATTAATATGATGTTGTTGATATCCCAGTTCATCAACTTGTTTATCTCTTTATCAAACCCCGATTTGAATTTTATAACTACCTATGGAATAGTGAATCTGATGATATCAAAACCGATGTAATAAAAATATATGAAGGAGGATAGAAATGGAAAATATTAGAGCTATCATTGTCTCAATGACTGCGTTCTTTTACATCCCCATGGCTGTTGGTTTCTTCTATATATTCGTCCTCAAATGACCCTGACGTCTCTTTGGAACCCGTTCCCATTTGACCCTTGTTGTCCGCTATGATGACATAAACTCCTCAAAACATCAATCAATTATAAGCGCACGCTATTTTGCTTTGTCACTGGAAACAAGTCTGATCCAAAATATCTCCATAGCAAGATACATTATGCATGAGTATGGCTATCCATAAGGGGAGAACGTGGATTTATGCATTTGCCCAGAGGCGCTATAGTAAATATTGCTATTCCCCCTTGCCTGGTGTTTGCGACAATCGGATACGGTTCTATGTTTTACGATGTAAAAAGCACTGAATATGAACGGATCCGGATATTAAACTAGTCGCAATGGAACCCGAAAAACACACAAAAACATGAATGCTCTGTATCTTCTATTTTGATCATTTTATATGTTTGACTTTGTCAATATTCTGCACACTGTTAGTTTCTCCTTGCTGCCTCCGGTGAATCCGGCCTAAGACTTAAAGTTATGAATATATCCCTAACAAATAAATATATGATATTGAATGAATTCGCGGTTTTCCTTTTTATTGCATTTCAAAAACTTAAAAACAAAATTAAAAACATCGAAAAATTAATTGTCAAAAAGAGCAGGGAATCAGTTATGACGTCGTCTCCTTGTGATGTTACTCCACGTCAACTAGACAGCGCCATTTTGAAAGGACAGATCAACGCAATTTATGCGTTTTCTGCTGGTATAGGATAATCTGTGCATGAAAAGCTAACGTCAAGTAAGTATTTTGTTAAAAACTAGTTTGAAAATTTCAGAAATACAGCGAAATAACCAATTTTAATTATCTCTGCTTCGATTTGAAAAATCGGCAAATTTCAATGAGGTGAATTCAAAGGTCCGCTTTGATTGGCCAAAAACGGAAAACATATATTTTCACTGCAAAATCTTTTGTTTTCACTTCTCATCGCTGCAATGAAAATATGAATTTTATTAGTTGGATAATTTTCTATTTTTTTACTGGCAAAAACGCAATAAAGAAATGTTTTTGAGGCTTGAAACGGCGGAAGATATGTCAGGTTTTAGTGAAATGTAGTAAATAAGGGTCATAGGTTGAAGTAGGATGTTCGTCTAAAGACGCTTTAAATCCGACCAAAACCCGATATGGTGGTGATTTTGTGTTAAAAGACATGCGGTTATCATGTTTATAATAACGGTGTTGGTAACGGGTGTGCCAACAATTGGCTAGGAACACAGCGTTACAACACCGGCAAAGAGCCTGTATATCATCAAATGGTGTGAGCCGGGATGGCGTTGCACTTCTCTTCCATGTCTCGCGCTAGTTTCTGTAAGCTTGAGCGAGGATATAGCCGACATCGTACTTGTCTTCGAAGGACATCCCATCATTTGGGTACAAATCGGGAGAAAAAAATACCCATAACATTTTGGAGGATTCCTGTAAAATATTGGAATATACATACAATTGAGAGTATTAACTGCCACTATTGTGAATTAAAGGCATTATTTCTCGCTATAGTTGATGTAATGTGAGAAACAATATCGAATCCGCGCTTCGACGATTACGCCGGCTGAAACACGACGTCAACAATTCAAAATAAGTCCAAATAAAAGTTGACTTGTTTTTTAACTCATAAAATGCATAAAAAAAGTTTGTCAAATGAAACAAATGTTGTTGGATATTTTCTCCTGTTTTACTAGGTAAATTCGGTATCTCAATAGCTAAAAAAACAAGGGAGATACGACCATTTCACTAACACCGACGTGCTATTTGCGTAGTTTGGCGTAGTTGGGAGTTCAGGGGTCGCCTTAAAACGAGTCACGTGTAAAGCCTTCTTGCAAACATTCTGGGTTCTTACCCGTCGACCGAGCAAAGTTCTTTGAACATAGATAGATGCGTTGATCAATACAATCTAAAACCAACTGATGGTTTAAAGTAATAAAGGTTCTGAGACGGTACATAAAGCATAACGATTCTGGCAACTCATCAAGATATTAGAACAAAACACAGTTGTTAATGAAACATATCTATACGTTGTGTTGTCAGTCCACCGACATTAGGTGCACAGGAAGTTAACTTGGTTACTTTTCTTTATTGGTAAATTAGATATGTTTTTAGTGCAGCTATCGGCATGTGAAAACGGACTAACTATCAGTACCAAGAAAATGTCGCGCAACGCAAGATGTTACTTCTTTTAATTCACAAAAATAGGTTATCCATGAAAACTGAAATGAATGAGAATAATTATACAAAGTTTATCATTGGTTTGTATTTTAAGTGAAATTGGGACGGTAATGTTTATGCAGGGCAGATTCCCGATAGAGGTGTACGGCAAACCGAAAATAAAGCGACGCTCCTTTACAGTTAGATAGGGACTTTAAGTCCTTTATTATATTTTAAAATTGAGAACTCATTAAAATGTTTCAATTACATAGTGATTTGTTAGATAGCGACACTAGTTAATATATATATTTCAAAATCATTTCAGCATGTCATGGTACAGTTGTCAACCTGTCCTGAAATGTAACCGTTATTACTTCATATCATCACACACCCAGCCAAAACACACAGGTTCAATACTCATGCAATGGATTCAATGAACTGTTCGATGATAATATTGTTCTACACCAAACCAATGTAAAATAACACATTACATTTACCTTAGTAACTATATTAAAATCGTCACTTGATTAATTGTAAGGATGTGTGGTGGCTAACCATGGGCATTGCTCATTACATGTATTTGCTTCTTAATGCATGTTGTAAAGGAACGTAATAACTGTAGCTCATGTGTATCACATGTACTTCATGCTCACAATTATTTGTAACACAATAGGACCATTTGTTAAAACGGATTTTACTTGATATACTGTATGATGTTATTTATCACTTTTGGTTCATCAGTAAATATAAACACTGCATCTTTTTTGACTTGAATTGTTCAAAATGTTCTCATTAGACACTATCAATATCTCTAAACATGGCAAGATTGGTTTAATGATTTGAGATGAAAAAGTTATATTTCTGAATAGAAAGCCCCAAACTCTGAAGTTTTATTTTTTTTTATCATACTAATGATTCTTGCTACACTGTATGATCAGAAAAATCTGAAACTCCCCAAAATCAGATCTTTGGGTAGTCAGTTTAAACGAACTTAAATCCCCCTCCCTATAATGGTTTTATAGTTTCTTAAAATTCATATGAAAGATACACACGACGTAAGAAGCTTTCAGTGAAACCATAGGCATAGTCGAGTCAAAATTAGTTAAAAATCTGTTTCGTCTTTTTTGTTGATACCCAGGAGGCAACCAAGGATGCTCAAATAAGTCGAAACAAGTTTCTAAATCGTAATACTCCAATCTATTAATACTATTCTTTTTATATATATATTAACATTTAATTTCCAAAATATATTCCCATATGCTGAATCGTCTAACATGATTCGAGCATGTGCTACATATAGCTTAAGAGAGGCCGTATTTGAAAACAAATTCGTTTGTTTTTTGTAAGAACCGACTTACAGAGTATAGTCAATGCGTTATTATCCTGCTTTCTAAACATTTCGCCACGTTTAAGACAGGGCGAAAATTCTTGATGGAACTGATGTAAATCAATGAGAAGAGTGTATGTCTTCTACAGAAAATGACCGCCTTCAAAGAGCTATTATGTTTGCCTGCCTGAGAATAAGTCGTATGCTTTCCTGTTTAAGACGTAGTCGTATGCTTGTCTGCCTTGTCCTTAGGTAGTTGTATGTTCCCTGGCTGGTCCACAAGAACATATTCATATGTTTAAAGGTCTGTTCCGTTGGGATTTTATGGGATGTTTCCCTGTCCGGTTCTAAGGAACGTAGTCGCATGTTTGCCTTTCTGATCCTTAGTTACGTTGTCGTGTTTGCTGGTCATGGATTTAGACGTATGCTTTCTGTCTGGTCCTCTGAGAATTAATTAAGCAGATTTGACGTTTTATTTACTTAGTCGTATACTGGCCTCTTTTGTTTTCTGGGACGTAGTGTTTTGTTTTCCTCTCTGGTCCTCATGAGCTTAGTTGTACGTTTGCCTGTTTTGTTCTTAGGGACTTTATCGCATGCTTGTCTGTTTTCTCCTCTGGGACTTAGTCGTGTGTCATCCTCTGTGGTCTTCTGGGACATAGACATACTATTATATTTGCTGGTCTTAAACAAGAAATTAAGTTATTAGATGCCTTATCTGAAGACATAACAATAAACCTGTCATCAATTGTGGTTTTGACATCGGGTTCAAGAAAAACAGATTAATGTTGGGTTTAATATCGGATTGTCTTATCCAATACAGCATATTTAGAACCTTTAGACTCTCCATGAAAACGGTCATAGTTTGCATGTATGTATGTATGTATGTATGTATGTATGTATGTAAGGGTGTGTGTGTGTGTGTGTGTGTGTGTGTGTGTGTGCGAGGGTGTGAGGGTGTGAGTGTGTGTGTGTGTGTGTGTGTGTGTATGTATGTATGTATGTACTGTATGTATCGCCGCCGTCACCCTACTTTACATTTTCCTCGACAGTGACACACGAAACTGTCAAGAACAAGGTACAGTTACTGCCCTACTCTCAATGTTTCTTGTAAGTATGTCATATGTAAAATACTGTATATTTAGTCCTACACATTCACTGCATCGTATCAATGTGTGATAACTATATTATGGAGTGAGAGATGTGTGAGTGATTACGTACGAGTATTTATATTTTAGGGCTCTGGTCAGCGACCAGGAACAAAAACGCAATCTTCCACTTCATTGACCTACGATAATTTAAACCTACGCTACAGATAATTGAGTATCTTTAAGTCAGATATAGGTAATTTGATATGGAAAGTAAAGGAATAGGTTATCCTAAATGTCTTGCAAATGATGTTATATATATCAACAGCATCTAACAATTCAGGCCTAACTCTGTACCCAGTCGGTTTGTTGTAACGTCGTCTCTTAGGATTAAACACAGGTATTGTATTTGGTTGACTGCATCCCGGACAGGACAAGTCCCCTGCCTACGCGGTCATTGTTACCGAATCAGTCACCAACAGTGAAAAGGAATGTCAATTTCACTGTGCACATTTGGAGTTAATTGTATGATTATAAGTTTTCTGGATGAAGTGATCATTGGAATGATTACTAAATTCAAAAAAAAATGATGCAAACATTGCTCCCATTCTCGGTTCACAAACTAACACTAGATTAAATGTCGATAATAATTCAGATTTTTAATATATACATACAGGCGCGAATCATCATATCAGTTTTACTGACTTAATCTAGGGTATAGGTCGGGCTTGTTTAGATTTAGGGTAGGCCTATCTATAGTACATATAACAATCAATACATACAGTGATATGTTGTATACCTTAGGGTGGTGACGCAATTGTATGTGGTTGTTACTAATACGGCAAGCACCAGTTTCAGTCTTCCAAACATGATCGATCTCCTTGTTCATTCTCTGTGACCATGTTTAAGAGGTTATTAACCAATGGTAGTTGAGCTGAACAAAACTTCAACCTGATAAGAGTGCCAACACGTCTTTGACTGGCTGTGTTGGTGTATATAATGTGATGACACGTACTCTGTTTCAGCAGTGTTAGCATTGAAAATGAAAATCGTATGCCTGGTTTTAGCTGTCATAGCAATAGAGGCAACAGTTAAGCCTAAACGTTGGCAGTTCAACAGAGTACTGCGTGTTGACCCAGTAAACCACAGTCTTTATACACTCAGTTCCAATACTGGAATCCGAAACCATGCTGTTTGTGCAAAGAATTGCAAGAGTGAGGAGTGCCTCTCTTTCTCGTTCTCAGCGGTCGACCAAACGTGTGACACTTACTCTCGATTAATTGTTGAAGAAGAGGATGTTGACATTTCAACACCAAGAATGTACTTCTCAAAGAGTAAGTACTGTAATCTGAATCCAACGAATAACTCTTTTTATTGCATTTTTGCCAGTGAAATATAGAAATTTATCTACCTAATAAAACTAACATTTTCACTGAAGCGTTAAACAGTGAAAATATTAGTTTTGCAGTGGAAATTTAAGTTTTCAATTTTTGATCAATCAGAGAGTAACTTTGTATTCACCTTATTGAGGCGATATTCCCAATCAAAGCGGAGGTAGATATATTGATTATTTTGCTGTGTTTATCTGAAATATTCTGACTAGTTTTTGACAACATACTCTTTTGACTTGAGCTTTTGATGCACGGATTCTCCGATAACCACAGAAAACGCTTAAATTGCGCTGATCAGTCCTTTCAAAATGGCACTGTCAAGTTGCCGTGGAGTAACGTCGCAAAAAATGACGTCATTACTAATATCTGTGCTGTTTGACACTTTTCATATATAATCGTCAGTATAGCCACTCAAAATAGCATACTATCCCCTAATGAGAGAGGAGTAGCGTAGAGTAAAGAAAGAGCATCCTTAAATGCATATGTGAAAGATGAATGTGTGTTTTGTGGGCTTGGGAAAAATGGTCGAGTGATTGAAACTTTTCATATATAATGTATATTTAGCGTGGGAAGACATAGACACTATTTTTAATTGTGAGGAAACTGTTTAAAATAATGGCAAAAGACCAATTACAAAATGATTTGGGTATATGGGATATATTGTTGCAAGATTTGTTCATTGACCATCGGTCATGCTATATATCGTATGTATAGTCCTAATTATAATTAACAGTTATGGTCATTTAAAGACGTGGCCTCTTTATGGCGGCGTTACTGGTATGCGTGATACATGTTGTTCTATATTAGGAAAGGCACATTTATGAATTAGGGTTTGGAGTGTAAGAGTTGATCTGTTATGCCATTATTGTTTAACAAGTCGTTCGGGTTACACACATAAAAGCCAAAACTCAACACTTTGCCAAATGTTAAAGTTTTTATCTTAGGTAAGAAAGAAAGCTCTTTAAACACTAAATGCTTTTGAATTGACTGAATGTGGGATGCATTCAATATAACATTTGTTTACAGAAAAATGACAACGGTTCACTCTCATTCCCACTTGCTATTTTCGAGCGCGCGTTATATGTTTAACGCACTGCGCTAGTTCAGCATTCTACGGAAGGCTGACTTCCGGTACACCCAAACGCGTGTAGTTAAAATGCCAAATACAAAGTAAAAGCAGTATTGCAAATAATGACACTTCAAGACTAACTTTAAGCATTTCGGTATTGAGTAAATGGTTCAATCTTTCCTTCTTCGTTAAAATAAATAAATCATTTTATCTGTTTTGTAACGATCTGTGTAAGTTGCGTAGTAAGTTTATTAGGCAAGTGCATCATCGATTAAGTTGGACTAATTGTACTGCAAACGGGACCAATTTTGATGGCACAAAGCAATGTGTTTGTGAGTGGTTCTTTAAGTGTCTACTATTATTTAGGCCGACACCTTTTGGAAATGTATTTTTTGTTCCAAAACACTATAAAACATTATACGATAACTGTCAAATCTTGTTAGTGTCCCTGGTGTAAAATCAGGTACCGACATTGCTGTTTCAGCCGAAATATGAATTACGCATTTAGGTAGGACACTACAGTAGGATAGCCTCGCCATGGGCGTTTTTTTTGTTAAGTTTGTCTTCTTCATATGTGTTTATTATGCCCAATACATGTATATACACTATGTACAAAATATAACATCCTAAAGTAGTGGTCAGCCTTTCGGCCAGCGGCCGGCTTGAGTGCCAATCCCAAGACTCCCTTTCAGCTATCTGTACAGGAATTAAATACCGATTGCCAATTTCCTATATCAGACAGTTACCTAATACCTATACATGGAACTCGTAGGCCACTAATCTCTTACATAACATGTCTGGTAAATTGTATGGCAGGTGACCAGCCTTTATACATGATTAAGTAGGTATATACTTCAGCTTAGTAGCTGACACGGTCTGTCTCATAAATGGGCTAATATATTTAACTAAATTGTATTTTTGAAATTATAAATAAAACTATTTTTCGGTACATTCGTCCCTCTGTAATAATTGATGGCAAATTAGATTATAATTTCGGCATCATGATTAATTAATAATATGGGTACATTCGCACCAGTCAAATGTAACACTAATTGAGGTCCTTTTGCTTTTGTGAAGTAGTTTCAAAGTAAAAACGAATGTCAGAAGGACACTGCAACATTTTGAAGCGTTTTATCCGGGTCATTGTTTTGAGAAGGTTAAGTGATAAGACTCTTCCCACTCTCGACGCTATCAGATTAAGTGAATATGAAAGAATGAAGAATTTGGCCGAATCTACTAAGTTTAAGGAAACCTGCTATATTCTGATTCGGTTATTGCGTGGAAAAGATAGATGATATCTCTTGTCAATAAACGGGCCATAAATCCAACGATTGCGAAAATGGCAATCGAACATGGCCGAACTATAAAGGCTTTTCAACCTGTTACTAAGTTTGATATAAATCTATCGGACTAGTTAAAGCCACGCACTCCTAAATAACCTAAAATTCTAGTTGCATACATGTATTTATGGCAATCCAAGATGCTCATTCACGCTTTCCTAACATTAAAATGACCACTGGCCTTGACGCTTGACCGGAGGAGTCCTTGAGACATCAGTGTATACATATAACTCGCTGTATTTATTTTTATTGTGAAATTTGTGAAAGACAGAGAGCGAGGCTGTAACAACATGCACTTTAAAAACTGATGCATGGAGAAGTATGTTTTGTGATATTTATAACCATGATTACAATTTCCCAATACCATAAACTGCACACATGGCCGTTGTTTACATATCGAGCATACGTGAACTTTACCTAATAATGCTTTCATTTAAACATCTTAACAGAATATAGCGTAATAACCGAACAAACTAAACAAACATAGCATACATTTAAATACTTAATTGACTGTAACAGATATAAATACAACAGATTACATTTTCGTCACACACAGTCACTATACATACGCTTACATGTAAATTCAAGGGACGTAACTCTTACAAAAGAAATGTTATCATCTTGTCCCGCTTATATTCAAATAATTGTATTATCAAACCAACATAACTAGCATGGACGTTATTAATCAACACTTACATGATTTTGTAATTAAATAAATATTAATTGTACTATACGGACGCGATTACTGCGTAGGTACGGAAACAACGGTAAACGACGGCGCGACACAAGGTAAAATACATACAAACTAACTTACATATCAAAAAAGAAAAACACTAAATTCATCCCTATTACAGATATATGCATACAACAAAACATGAGTGATCTGTATATATGGATTTAAAAATTAATGCACGGAGAAGTATGTTGTGTGATATTTATAACCATGACTACAATTTCCCAATACCATAATTACTTGAAAAAAACGCAATATTTTAGTTTTTGTGATATGTCTGAAATTTTACTTTATGAATACATCAGTGTGATGAATAATTTTCTGTATGTAATGACATTTTGTTAGAAAAATGGATTTAATCCAAAATTGCATGATCAGGAATACGAAAAAAATAATGACAAAACCTAGGTTAAAGGTGTTAAAAGTTTTATTGATCATCATCGAAATTGACATACAATATGTAGTACACGTTACTTTGGCACACGCTACTTTGGATTCTCAACTAATAAAACTAGCATTATAATACAGATTTCATCATTGCATCAACAGCTGGTCTAACCGACGAAGTATGTCTTACTTCGTATTTTGTTTTATCATCAGAAAGGCCCGAGTGGTTTTCGGATTGTATGTAAACAAAGTACGTGCGTACAGACTTGGATGGTTTGATAATTTAACAGGGCATTCAATAGAATTAAAATAACAAGAGTCAGTGACATTTGTAATTTGATGTATCCTTTTTATCTATGCCATGTACAGTAAAATACAGCAGTTTGCAATACACATATTGTTTCCTTTGCATTTCACGTGGTCATGTTGATTTCTATTCGGAAGCTGAGTGAGGTTTTACGAATGCCATAAACTCGCGCTTAATATTACATGTCAGATATGCACGTGCTTATGTATGATATTATGCGTAGAAGGGATAGTTTTAATAGCATATAACACAGGAAAATGTATTTCATCCCTGTATAAACCGAGGTAAGGTTTGCATTCTTTTATATGTGTTGACACGTCTTTTTATCCATGTGCACTTGGTCATACTATTCACTGAAAACGTAGTATGTATATATAACGTGTAAGAGAAGAGAATTTTTAATTATTTCTTGAAAAGAATTACACACATTTATTATACTTTCCTCTTCATGTACGTGTCAATGGCCTCTTCTATTCGGAGGAAAACAGAAAAGGCAAGCGTGTGTTTCGTAACGTTTTTTATAGTGTATCTGACATGGACATACTGATAGCCAGTCTCACGTGCACACTCGTTTTAATAGGCACAGATCCACAGTCTCGTATCCAAGCAACCTTCAACTAAAATATCTGTCACTTCCTTGGAAACGGTGACCGGGATATATATATATATTGATCACAGGGAACATCTCGAAATTGTTTTTTTTTAATTTCAAAACGAAAGCTTTTTAACTTGCGTTGTCAGCTTCAAGGATTATTTTTTTATCTCACTTAAAAAAATAAAATGAAAGACATTCCTTATTTTGAACAAATACAACTTGTATATTTCTAAAATTATATCTTAATGTGTTAAAATAATTAAGCAAGGTTTTAAAAACCATTTATTCTTTTTTAACTCATCCTTAAAATCCACTGCCCTGGCAATCTATACTTATCTTTTTTGACAATCTAAATTTAATAATTTCATCTTCTGTTTTATCAGAGACGAACATATCTTTAAAAAAAAAAAAAAAAAAAAAAATTTCTAAGTGCCATTTGAAAAAAAAAAATCTCGTTTTTTATCAAATAATTTGCTAGAAAACAAAAAAACTCCGGGGAGAGAAAAAAAAAGCATTTTTAGAATACTCCTCACAACAACCATGGCCGCCGCCAACAGCATAGTGTAGATTTTTAGGAGGGAATGGCTGCAGTTCTATCCCAATATTCTTAAAATCAATTGAAATATACTGTTTGTTAGCAAATATATCAACGTTACAAATAACATAATTTCACTTCAGGTAAAGTAGGTAATTGGAGACTTCACTTGTGACCCAAGATACATGTACATATGGGAAATACTGGAGTTCTTTCTTACAGACTGATAACTCCGTCGCAAATAAAAATGATTTGAATATGTGGTATCTTTTCAACATCTTGAAAATGTAACAAAAAATGTAGTTTTGTTTCTGCTTCTGTCCAGCTTCTGCATAAGTTGTTTTCTGTATGTTATTTTAATTGTTAAACACATACCCCTTTCCTTCCCGGACATTGGATCTGTATAGTAAACTATAATACATTACAATTTCCCCAATCATTATGCTGGAAAAGCACTAAAGACAGAAATTCACTCCATATGAAAACATTGTGTCCATTAGGATGCATAATTTCGGTCTGTGTTGTTAGTATTGAGTCTTAATTCCCTGGTACTGAGAAATACTCCTAATTACATGTATTACAGAAAGCGATGAAGAAATGGGTATTAGGACTGAAAAAAAAAAAGATTTTCCCACTCACTCTTTCTGTTTATTTGAGGTGAGAAGCATGCCGTTAGTTAGTTATTGCATAATTTTGCGTCACTCGAGACTTTTTACAAAGGGAGGGTTTTCACTGATAGTGAACACGTACTTCATAACGTAGTACATAGCCCGCGGGCGATACACCGGAGCGGGCTTTCGTCAGATTCTTTATAAAACCATTGTCTTGGCTTGTGCAGGCAATTTAACGGATCGGGCAAAAACAGGACATTCCTTTGAAAATGAGAGTTCGTGTCATAGACCATCATTTCCTGAACAACGTTGAGTCAATTGACTCTGTCTTCTTTTACCTTTTATTCTATATACGAATGATGTCACTAAACAAATGATTTTCTCAAACATTTAGTGGTAGGCGATTCCTCTGATGTCAAGTCCTCATCCGGTGTCTGTGAGATCATAACTGAAGGCAAACGTATCAATTTGTTCTGTGATAGGGACACGGCTGATGGACCATGGTATGTAAGTATGAATACTTCAAACTCCTCTATACTGTAGTGAATGAATATATAACCTTTATAACATTTAGTGCTAACCTCAGGTATTGTGCGTAGAATTTCAATTGTAATATTTTGTAATAATGTACATTATGTGACCTGAGTAAATATTCTTTTTTTTTTCTGGTTCTCATTACATAACAATATGTTATTATACATATTCTGTAGTCGTTGTAGGGGACCCATGATGGCATTAAGTAAGGATTTTCTCTTTGCATTTCTATTGATACTGTAACTCACTCTCCGAAATATGGAAACTCAGGACACCCTATCACCAGTCCATTTTGAACCATGCACGTTTTGGATGCGTAAAGATGCAAGGGTTCTTTGATATGAGCACAGTTAGTCGTCAATTTATGTGTTGTATTTAAAAATGTATAGAATTTGACACAAATATATAAAACATCACTGAATATATTATTCAATACATAGTTGTATTGAAATAATGAAGCAATGATAAAAAATTACACAGGTGATACAGAGACGAACAAGTAAAGATGTCGATTTCTATCGGAACTGGACAGAATACAAAAACGGTTTCGGGGATCTACTGGGGAATTTCTGGATTGGTAAGTCCGTTTATATTTCACCTTTGAGGATTTCTTGATTTGTAAGTCTATATGGGGCAAGAGTAAACATTCCTTTTTGGTGGTTTAACAGGAACTCCACAAACAGCTTCTGAAGACATATACAATATGTTTATCATACAGACCCGTGTACGTTCGCTGTTCCGTCTTAAACGCAAACGCTACGGAAATGCTACGGTAATGCTACGAAGTGCTACGGAAATGGTACGGTAATGCTACGGAAATGGTACGGAAATGGTACGGTAATGCTACGGAAATGCTACGGAAATGGTACGGTAATGCTACGGAAGTGCTACGGTAATGCTACGGTAATGCTACGGAAATGCTACGGTTGACGCTCACAAATAATCGACCGTTTCTGAATAAATTATCTGGTTCTTATAAAAAGCGGATCCTAGACGAAGCGAACTCATAGAAACGACAGTGAAAGGTGTCTGATGGAGTGAATGTTGTATCGGGAAGTGGAAGAACGTTTTATCAAACTGTACTACTATAGAAAACCTCAGTTTGCGAGAATTTGTACAACTTTTAGAAACCGGAAGTATTAAGGTCATAATTTATTATTCTCGGCAACAAAAGACGATAGTATTTAATTTTAAAATAAAATCACTCTCTACACTAGCGCTGCGGTCGCGTATGTGTTGTCTCTGTGTGTCCGAACTTTATCGTTTTGTTTTTATGTATTTATCTATATTTTCACTGCATTTATTCACCGCATTTGTACTGATAAACCCTAAGGTTTAAGTAATAATCTAATTGAATTGTAAAACTTGTATCAAAGTGTTAATTTAGGTACAGGTAAACAGATCAAGAATTCTGAACACAGATTGAATAGACCCGCCTAGGGCTAATTGTAAAAAGGAGAAACTGACCAGGTGTGGTTATGACTTACACACCTGAGCCCGGTGACTCCTAATCAAGTGTATATCCATGGCCATCAGGTGAAGTTGATGGTGGTGGGGAGGGGGGATTAGTACCCATGGCAACAAGTAAGGGGGATAATTAAGTCAAGTACATGTACATGCCTGGCAAGTCTATATATAACAAACGCTGGTAATATTAATGATGTGTAAGCATTGACGATTTGTTTAAAAGTCTGATGTCGGATCAGAGGAAATTCTGGCTGCATGGGAAGGGATAAAAACTAAAAACAAAACATCAATAATCATATACTTAAGACTATACAATGTACATGTGCAATCAGATACGTGTATATCACCAGAGACATATATATGTCTCTGATATCACACGTCTGCAATGGAGCAGACTTTGTATGTTTACGTGATAATGGATAACACTCTGAAAATATTTATTAATGGACTACAACTACAGTTGAGTGACAATCAGTTAACCTTTGCACCCTAGGAGAAGTGAGGAGTGCACGAGATTTAAGGTACTGAAGTAAACGTATAATTAGTGCACAATAGTTTTTTTAAAGCTTATTATCACAAAGGACATAACCCGGTAATACTTTGATTCAATATATAAAGACTTCAACAGTGTAGAGTGAAGAATCTACTTTTGAAATTAATTTTGATGCTGTTTGCGATCATTTTAATCATTTACATGCTTCTATTACAATACATCAGTTTGTGTCAGAGGCCTAATAATGGCTGACTCAGGTGTACATATACTTCGTAATATTTTAAATTTTAATTGAATGTTAATTTACTAAAGTTTCTTTTACATTGTTATTCTCAACTTGAAAGGGTTTTTTTACAGTACAAGTCATCTATATGATATTATACATTGTATGTTCTGTCGACAGATCTTGAGACATGTACATGTCCAGACCACATGTACATTACATTGAAGCCAAACATCTATGAAAGGCCTGTTGCCAATGGCCAACTGGGCGCAATATGCAACCCCACAGCCTTGAGGACATGCATCCTATCACACTTTACCTGTAAGATGCCGATCAGTCAAGCTCTTTTATGTCTGGCACGTGGTATACCTGGCCAGGTGACATGTCCCCAATTAACCCCCCGGGGTCCAATTATGGCTTATTCTCACTTAGCCAACATACAGAAATTTACCTGTATTACCTGGCCAACATGTCAAATTTTACACCTGAGTGAGTTTAAACTATAGCAGTAGCCTGTTCTTACTTTCATGAAAGAAAATATGAAAATGTCAAGTTGAATATGACTTATACAATAATGATTCAAATGAATTTATAGAAGCTACTTATAACAAATCTTAGATATTCAGAGTAAAAATCGAAATTTATTAAGTTTACATATATCATGAAACCATCGCCATCTCAAGAGTTTAAATTACAAATGTATGCTTTTTATAATAGAAGTATTAACAAGTGTCTTGTATGACTGTTATTTAAATCTGTGTATATGTGTGAGGGTGTGTGTGTTATTATTATTTTTTTTTAATTTTTTTTTTTACAAAATAACAATTTTAGAAAAGACACCAAAGCAAATATTTTTTGTGCATACCAATAATTATAAAATTCTATCAAACTAGCACCGGATGTGTTTCTTAATGAAGTAAAGCAACGTTGCCACGAAGAAAAGTTTTTGCTATTCCAACTTTGACGATGATATTAGTGTGATGATACAAAAAATATCTGTATAATATCAGTCCTTAAACTACGCGATTCAAATGATTCACCCTCTCTTTTACATCTTTTACGTGTTTTAAATCAAAATTAAACGACCATAGTCTATATTACATGTTTTGTACACAATTCAATTTACCTAGTCTGGTATGTAGGCATTAATACATATATTTTTATTAAAATCTTTACATAGCCTGCTTGATCGAACTTGTACAGGATAATTTAACTTTTTAGTTCGACATCTTTTTTTGACTAGGTCGAGTAGCTCAACCCTGCTTTATCCCTGTAAATTCTGGATTATTGTAAGAAATTGTAATGTTCTTAAAAGAGTCCTAATTAATTAAAACTACGTTTGTCATATTCCTGACAGTTTTTTTAACGTCTCTCTTCAGAGATTTATGTCGGACGAAGATTTGTTTTCAGAATTAAGTCTCTTTTTTACTGTTCATAACAAGACTAACTTGATTATCTGGATGATTTCTATTTAGGACATCAGTTCTATTTCACATGTGTATGCACTTTATATACCGTATTTGCTCTTACTTTGTAATTAATTTACTCTTGTTATACTTTATCAGATACATACATATATATCACATATGATCCGAAGATATAGATTTGAATTTCCTGTCATAGTTTTACCGAGAGAAATATATATCACATTTATACGGTCTCTGATTTTATCAATTTGTTATCAATTTTGTGATTAGACCTTTGGGTTTTAAAACTGAAATAAATAATGAATAACTCCGTATATCACGATGACATTCTCATTAATGTTGGAAGCCAAGTTTTATGAAGCAGTCTATAGCCTTACCTGTAGGTCATAATTATCTCTTATTGTTCTACCTTTCACACCTAGTATCACTTGGTCCACAGAATACCGTACCTTTAGTTGACCAGTGTACAACATGCTGTGTTGTTTGTATCATCGCTGACAATTAAGTCTAACTACCCTAGTTTACCTGTGTGATACTGTCTGGACCATTTGTACCCTATACATGTAGCCTGACCAGTGCATATTACATGGAACTGTTTTAAAGGTTTGACTATAGCACAGTAAAGGAAATATTGTTTATTTGACACGATCTTCATCTTCGTTTCCATCGTAATGCGTCGACTACTATACTAGGATCCGCCATTTTTGTATCACACTGAGATCGATGGACCATGTGACTTGACTTGTTTTTTGTGAGAGTGTTATTTTTGCTAAACAAAGATACAGAAAGATGTATAACCATATATATTTAATTATCACCTCCTTATTAAATTATTTGCTGTCGCTACTATGCTTTAGTGACGTTCGGTAAGTATATTTAACTAAATTTCGTTTCGATAAAAAATACACTCCGCAAAATTTTCTACCGAACAGTTATGAGACGGTCAGCGAGTGAAAATAGGTAAACGCAAATGCTACGGTAATGCTACGGTAAGTGGACGCAAACGCTACGGAAATGTTACGGAAATGGTACGGTAATGCTACGGAAGTGCTACGGAAATGGTACGGTAATGCTACAGTAATGATACGGAAATGGTACGGAAGTGATACGGTAATGCTACGGAAGTGCTACGGAAACGCTACGCTTAAATCGGAACTGCGAACGTACACGGGTCTGTACCTCTACTTTATTTACTCTATTCTGCATGAAAGAAAACTGGTTAAATACAATCTACTTCCTTTTTGTTTAACCTCGCTTTTCTGTGCGCTAGTCATGTGCGTTAGTCTTGAGAACTAGCACACCCCCGAGCTAACACACCTGCATCTTCGGGTATGTTTGCCAAGCAAATCAGACGCCAGGTGGGCGGAGCTTGTTTCCGAAGATGCCGTTAGTTATTAGCGTAGCCAAGTTGGCAGAGCTTGCTACTGAACGCGCCGCCTACTTCAGACGACCGGTTAATTGAAATAACGCTGTTATGATTTTCTGAGCTAGATGAAAGTGGTTTGAACTTCCTACTGGAAGAAAAAGACTCAAAGCACTAGGGAAACAGTGAACGCCTCTGTGGCAGTGTTGGTGATTATTTGGAGGCAAGGGACAAAACAATTGAGGAGATTAGCAGTTGTCAGTCTTCCGAAGGCGATTACCTGTTTAAAAATTACGCTGAAGTGCGACGTGAGGATACAAAAACGACAATGGCCATACTGATGTTTGGAATGCAAAAACGTTTTATTCGGACAATTGACGTATTTAATGAAATATCTATTCATATTACTAACATATGAAAATAAATTGTTCGACTCGCTCAACTTCAAACTAATTTGTGATTGTTTTCTTCACTTTACTTAACCCGGCTATTGATCTACATGTCCAAAAAAGTTAATTTCTTATTTTGAAGTAAAAGGGAACTATACACAAAGTTTGAAAATATATTCATGTTTCCACCAATTTAACTACAAAACCTTTTGGATATGACTACACTGATGATTTGGTCATATATCTATTCAATTTATGATTCTTTACATTGGCTATTTTAAACATGATAATTTTGAGTAAATAAATTTAAATTGCACAAAAATCGTGTAATCCTGAAGTTAGAGTATTCCTGACGTGTTAGTTTACTTTGATGGAAACATGTCCTATTTTAAGTTACATGTATTAGTTGCATTATGTGTTTTCTTTGAATAGGTAGAATCCTGAATTTCAGGTGGTATATCCCATGCACTTATATTTATATTTCATAAAAAGACAACTCCGGTCCAACCGTGGTTCAAATATGTTGGCTGCAAACAGATTAAATAGGTCAATGTCATCAACGGTCTATAGATAAAAACATAATTTATCGCCTGATAAGCATTACATAAGTTTCGAGATGTACACCATTTAGTAGGGAGATACCTAAATGGGATTCCAGGTTAATTGCGAATTAATTTTTACAAGTTATTCTTACAATGACTGCTTTGACCAAGCACTGTTGCCTTATTTGCGTTTTAAGATTTAATGCTATAAAATACATGTATTTCGGAAAGTATACAACGGATTTCTGCGGGGTAGGGCTTAAATTTCATGCAAGTACTCGTAAAATGCGTCTAAATGTCTAATTTTGTTTAGTTGAGCATTTGCCCCTGTGAGGAAGGCTTTGAAGTGGGATTCATCCGTTGTCTGCAAAATGTGACCGGGTTCGTGTCCTCCTGGATGGCTTCGGCAGTTTGCTACTGTTAGGTAGCAATTAAAATTCGGTATCGGTACGAGTTATCGCCCCTGAAACTAAGGTGAAGGGGTTTTTCTCTCGCCTCGAAGCTTTCGGTATTTTTGATGAAGTACTGAGATATATGCAAGTTAGATATACGTGTCGATTGTATTATGCACATGATTGTGTAGGACTACAAATCTCCTTGACTTGAGTGGCGAGGATTATCAAAACTTAGAAGAAATGGCAATGTCGCAAGAGACATCAGAGAAAATGGAGGTCAAGATGGCGGGAAGAACTGAAGGCAAACCATCTTTTGCCAACATTATAAATGCTAGTAGCCAATACCATACAGAAATGGATCTAGCAGAAGGATATGGATCGGCCAAACCAATCTTTTTACTTGAAAAAGATATTTTTGGCCTGACTCAACCGCAAAGGAAAGACTGGCTCACCCACCAGGAACTTTACAAGGCTATTGCAGAAAAGATAGAGGCGAACCATGTATGTGGTCTGCAACGAACAGGGAAAATGTGGCGGATATATGTGGACAATATGAATGACCGGACCAAGCTGCTAACTACAGGTACGGTAATACGCAAAAAACTTGTTCATTTATTGTCCACAAATCCCAGGCGTCCAGATAATAATCCGGAATACACAACCAGAATCCGTGTTTCAAATGTACCCCTTTCGGCCGATGACGGGCAAATTAAAAGAGCGCTCACACAATACAAGTGCGTAATAAAGTCTATGTATCGTGAGAAGTTGAGGGTAGACAATAGACTAACAAATTGTGATACGGGAGACCGTATAGTGGTAACGGACAAACTAACCACCCCCCTCCCCAGAAGCATGAAAATTGGTAGATATAATGCAACCGTATTTCATTCGGAGCAACCAAGACCAGATATACAGATTGATACCAGTAATGCGATCTGTAAAAAGTGCTTACAGACAGGGCATGTGATCAAAGACTGTAGAAATGTATGGGTATGCAAACACTGCAACATGCCAGGGCATCGTATGATGGACTGTCCCACCATACTGCAGGACACAACAATTGCAACTATACATGGTCATGATGAACAAGAACTAAATTCAGGTCCCCCGGGGGAACGCAATGTGCAATGTGAACAGCTAACTGACATTGACAGGTCCGATGATGGCACAAGTACATGCACAGATGCAGATCGCGACAGTGACTCATCAGATGATGAGATACGAAAAGAGACTCTTTCGCGCGCGAGTTCGAGTAAGTCAACCCCTGTACATGAACAGCGCAGAAAGAAGAATGCGAAAAGATCTAAAGGTAGAAAGATCAATCGTTTTTCTCTCGAAGAGTTCATGAGCACTTCTAGTAACGTGAACGTCACCCCAAAAGACTCAAAAACATTGCTGAAACAATCGAGCAGAACTCCACCTTCTCCTCTAGAGGACTCCTCAAAGAAAAAATCCAAGTTGCAGGTGCAAGTGCAGGTGCACAGAGACAGTACATAGCACCCACATCATGTTCAGTAACTGCAAACAAACACTTTTAGTGTTGAATTGGGTTAATAAAATGAACAAAACTGAGATATTAAAACGAACATTTATTGCTATAAAAAAAGTAATAAGGATACATGCATGCAGCATAAGGTATGTGATTGTATCCAGATATAAAAAATAAATAAATAATAGAAATGATAAAAAATACATTAAATACATACATAAAAAACACAAAGATGTACATATACTTTTATGAGAAACTATTAATTATATATATATATATATATGTGTGTATATTATACTGTTTACATAAATGTAGAAAACTGAGAAATGTACATAAAATTTACAAAAAAATCCAAGGAAAAATTACATATGTAAAACATAATTTGTGCAAATATGTATGTACATATCCTTGCACATTTCTAATATGCATGTATAGGTGCATGTATGGAGGCATAAGTACAATTGTACATCAAACATGTATGCATATGCAAAATATATACAAATTATTATTATCCATGTATGAGAACATATACATGTATATAAGTTGTGTATACATATTATTATTCACGTATGAGAAAATGTACAGGTATATAAGTTGTTTATACGTATTACTATCCATGTATGGGAGCATGTACATATTATTATCCATGTATGGGAGCATGTACATGTATATACGTTGTTTATACATATTATTATTCACGTATGAGAGAATGTACAGGTATGTAAGTTGTTTATACATATTATTATTATCCATGTATGGGAGCATGTACATGTATATAAGTTGTGTATACATATTATTATTCACGTATGAGAGAATGTACATGTATATAAGTTGTGTATACATATTATTATTATCCATGTATGGGAGTATGTACATGTACATGTATATAAGATGTGTATACATATCATTATTCTCCATGTATGAGAGAATGTACAGGTATATAAGTTGTTTATACATATTATTATTATCATCCATGTATGAGAGAAGGTATATCTATAAAAGTGTTGTTATAAATACATTCAATTTTTTATTTAGTTACTGTTCAACAACATATGGAAATTTCATGAATGAAATGAATGAAGGAGTAAGTGTAAGTCTACACATAATATATGTGTATATATTATTGCTTTTCGTAATATTGTACAAGTACATGGATGTTTGCAAAAATGGCACACATGTACATAATTGTATAGTTGTATCCAACTGTTTTGAAATTGCATGGGAACATGTACAGGTATATAAGTTGTGTATACATATTATTATTATCCACGTATGAGAGAATGTACATGTATACAAGTGTTAGTATAAATGCATTCAAATTTTTATTTAATAATTTTTTAACATATGCAAATTTCATGAATGAAGGAGTAAGTGTAAGTTTTCACATAATATACGTGTACGAAAATGGCACATATAATTGTATAGATGTATCAAACGGTTTTGAATTTGTTGCAAAATATTTGAAAACAGAAATACACTACGTAAAATGTAGGTGGATACGTGTGAATGCATTTGTATATGTATGTCACAAGCAATTACATATACGTATAGATGCAGGTGTAGTGCATATTAAGATAACATCATCTATATATTCAAAACATAAAAAAAAGTGCACAAGTATACACAGAATGTATGCATCCGCATATGTATGCTTATGCATGTATGATATCAACCTAATATTCAAGTGTAAAGTACTTTATTACAAGTCATTGAAGTCAACTATGTATAATGTATTAGAAAGTAAAAGTGTAAAATGTTGGAAAAAAAAAAAAGAAAAAAAGTTGATGTACAGTATATGTATGGATGTGTATACAATTATCATTACAAAGTATGCAACTTACATGTGCTACATTATGAATACCTGTATATTAGTTATACAGATACCTGACTACTTTATACCTAAAAGCAAGTATAGAATGGGTAGTATATGTTTAGTGTATAGCTGTAAATATTATATAAAGATGTGTACATGTTCGTTTAAAGTACATGCATGTGTAAGTATCAATCTTTAACATAATAAGTCAAACGCAAAAAAAAAAAAACAATTTACAAAAAAAAAAAAAAATAATCATGAATAATAATACCAAGCACCTACATTTCATAACATTGAATACACAGGGATTAAGAGATACATCAAAGAGAAATCGTCTGCTACAATATATAAAGAAACAAAAAGGACACCTTATTTTCTTGCAAGAAACACATTATACACCAGAATTATTTCCACTCCTAGAAAAAGAATTTAGTGGGAATATCTATCACAGTATTGGAAAAAGTGATAGCAGAGGGGTAGCAATTTACATTAGTAAAACTGTACAATACACATTAATTGATCAATACAAGTCAGAGGATGGAAGAATTTTAATCCTAGTTTTAAAAATAAATAACAATATATATACAATTACAAACATCTATGCACCAAATGACCCAACCAAACGTAATGCTTTCTTTAAAAAGATAAAAGAAAAGATCTCTGAAGTAAGTGTTGGTATTAATATTATTGGTGGTGATTTTAATGAAACTCTAGGACAAATAGATAGGAAATCACGAAAAAAGCAAGCTAAAAATAGAAAGCCTGTTTTTGGTCTGACAGATTTAATTAAGTCCTTTAAATTTATTGATATTTGGCGTATTAAGCATCCAAATATTATGCAGTTTAGCTGGAGGAGAAAAAATGGAAAAGAGGCAAGCAGGTTAGACTACTGGTTGATAACAAAAGATTTCTTAAATAGGGTAAAGTCATGTGACATTAGACCTGCGCAGATTCGCTCAACTGATCATTTAGCCATATCACTGAAATTGATAAATGTAGGTGAAAACAGAGGAAAAGGGAGCTGGAAATTAAATAACAGTATATTAAAAGACAAAAAGTACACTGTAAAAATAGAAGATGTGTTTGGAAAAGCAATAAGAGAATGTCTAAAGGCAAATTTAAATAAAAGACAAACATGGGACTATACCAAAATTCTTATCAGGGAAGCTACAATAAATTTCTGTAGAATAAAAAGTAATGAAAGAAAAGAAAATATTTTGTATCTGGAAGAAAAGCTTGTGCGTCTTTATGCAAAAAATGATAGTGTAGAAGAAGCAATAACTGAAGAACAGATTAAGATATTAGAAAAGGAAATAGAAGAATATTATGATTATAAAGCACAGGGAGAAAAAGTTAGAGCAAGATGTCAGTATGTAGCTAATGGGGAGAGAAGCAATAAATATTTTCTAGGATTAGAAAAGCAAAGACAGGCTAAGAAAGTTATACATGAAGTTCTAGATAGAGACAATTTTTTAGTAACTGATGAAAAAAATCTTCTTGATGTGATACGGTTGTTCTATAAAGATTTATATACAAGTGAAAAACTAGATATAGAATCCATGAAGATTTATATAGAAAATACACATATTCAAAAAACTTTAAATGAAACAGAAAAAGAAATATGCGATGGCGTTCTAACAAAAACAGAATGTACACATGCTATCAAAAAAATGAAAAAAAATAAGAGCCCTGGCTTAGATGGACTAACTGTAGAATTTTATGAACATTTTTGGAATATGATTGGGGACACTGTTATAGATGCACTAAATGAAGGGTATAGTGAAGGTGAAATGTCAGAATCACAAAAAATAGGTTTATTGTCATTAATTTATAAAAAAGGTGATGAAACTTCCTTACAAAACTGGCGACCTATCACTCTGTTAAATGTAGACTATAAAATTGCAGCATATGTTTTAGCACAAAGATTGAAAAAAATAATGCCAAAAATCATACACACGGACCAAAATGGATACATAAAAAACAGATTTATTGGATTTAATATTAGGCAAATACAGGATATAATAGACTATTCAGAGAACTTTCATATAGATAGTGCAGTCTTATTTTTGGATTTTAAAAAGGCTTTTGATACTGTGGAATGGGATTTTATGCTAGAGGCTTTAAAACATTTTGGATTCGGGGAATCTTTTGTATCTTGGGTAAGAACAATGTATTATGATATATATGGGTGTATATCTAATAATAATTGTATTTCTGATACTTACCAAATATCGCGCGGAATTAGGCAAGGCTGCCCGTTAAGCTGTCTTATCTTTGTAATAGCAGTTGAAATTATGGCAACTAGAATAAGGGAAAACAATAGGATTAAAGGAGTTACAATTAAGGATAAAACAATGAAAATCTCCCAACTGGCCGACGATACAACTTTGTTCTTAAAATCAGATGAAATAAAAGAAGCAATTAAAGAAGTAGATTGTTTTGGTAAACATTCAGGACTTAAATTAAATAAAGACAAATCTGAAGGAATCTGGTTGGGTAAAAATAAAAACAAAAAAGATGGGTTTGGGATAAAGATGTCGAGAGAAAACATTAAGTCTCTTGGTGTGATATTTGGAGTTAAAAAAAAGGAAGTAGAGCAAATTAACTGGGAAAAAAACATAGACTCTATAAATTATCTAATCAAGAATTGGAAAAAAAGAAAACTCACTTTAATAGGAAAAAGTACAATAATAAACGCACTAATAATACCTAAAATAACATACCTATCATTAGTGCAGCATGTTAGTACTGAACAAATAAAAGTTTTGGAAAAAATAGTATTTAAATATCTATGGGATGATAAACCAGATAAAATTAAACGAAGTGTAATGATAAATGAATATGAAGAAGGGGGGCTAAAAATAAGAGATATTGAAACACATGTAGAAATGCTAAGAGTCACATGGGTAAAGAGATTGTTTGATACAACACAAAAATATTCTAACTGGACCATAATACCTAAACTTTATTTTGATAAGTTTGGTAAGGACCTGATGCTTTTTAGGATGAGAATACAATCATTAAGGAAAATAGATAATATAGAAAAAATCCCTTCCTTTTACAGAAATATCCTGGAGTCGTGGATAAAATTTAATGCCCGGGAGAGAAAAAATAAACCCAAACACATCCAAAATGAAATAATATGGGGAAATACTCACATTACCTGTGGTGGTAAATCAATCATATTAGAAAATTGGATAGAAAGTGGTATAATAAAAATGGAAGACTTATGTGATGAAACAGGAAAAATAAATGATGCCTATATTTATGCGAAACTAGTAATTAAAGGAAATTGGATTGCTGAAATAATGAAATTAAAAAAATCAATACCCAAAACATGGATTGAAGAAATGAATAAAACTGAAAGGAAAGAAACAAGTAAGGACGAAATTGAAAGATTAAGTGAGCATACAAATAAATTCATTTATAAAACCTTACTTAAAAGTAAAAAAGAAAATCCATATTTAGTAGAAAAGTGGAATAACAATATTCAATGCGAGAATAACAATATACAAGATTGTTTTGAATTTATATTCAAGAAATTGCCTGATAATGTCTTAAAAATTTTTAAATGGAAGCTGATACATAATATTATTCCAACTAGGAAAAATCTTAAAAGATGGCGGATTGAAAGTACAGATGTATGTCCATATTGTAATAAAGTTGATGACAACTTGCATTTTTTCATAGAATGCTCACATCTAGATGAGTTTTGGAATATTATAACAATGAATTTACATAAAATGGGAATATTTACAAAAATAAGAACACTAAAATGTATTGTCATTGGGTATCAACCAGGAAAAAAGAAGTTTCAACAGTTGAATTTTCTACTTGTACTAATAGGCTATAATATATATAAATCATTTTATGTCAGTGAAAAAAGAACAAAAACAGTAGATATTTACAATATGTTCATGGCAGACCTAAATTTCTACACGAAGTATTTTCATAAGGTCCTGGACCAATAGTTGTATGGTATGCCGACTTGGAACCTGGGCAGATCTTCGTCTTAATGCTCCAAATCCATTCTAAAAATAGATTAAATGAAAAAATTAACATGAACAAGATAAATTAGTTAAAATAATAACTAGACCTTCTTTTAATATAACGTTAAATCATTGTCATTTTTGCAGTTTGTTATAACTAATTAAAACACCTCATGGATGTTGTACGTTGTAATATTTGTTTCTCGATCTGGACCAACTGCGAGTCAGAATCACAGGTAGGCCTAGTAAGAATCAGAAATAACTTAGTCTAAGTCTTTGGTAAAGCAGTATACGATAGAAATTATTCTCAATAATGTAAATTTAAATTCTGAACTGTTTACATAACTACGAATAAGACTTACCCGGTAATACTGTAAAGCGCAGTCTCCAAACAACCGCAGTCGATGACACGTGTTGTGGACAGACACACGTTATACACTCCTACACGTGGTAAACTCGGCAAGGAGCACTTGATTCGGAGTAAGCTCCCCTTACAAGGCTGCACAACACTATTTTAACATGTACGGAATAAACGGAATGAATGAATGAAGTATGGCGAATGCTAGCCCTCGTGTGTGAGGACATTTTTGTATTTTGTTGGTGTCTTTGAAAATAAAATTTTTGAACAAAAAAAAAAAAAAAAAAAAAAAAATTCGGTATCATAAGAAGATAGACACAAGCATACTTACTGCAGCCTAAAAAACACACCCAACCACACAAACATTTATGTACATTTGTATCTCGAACACAGTGGAGGCCACCTTAAATCTCCTCGGCTGTTGATAGGATGTTAAACAATACCAAATCAAACCGAACCGAAAATTAAGAGTATGTTATTTTCCCTTCCTCCATTCGATGGTTTGGTTTGGTTTATTTTGTTTAACGTCTTATCAACAACTAATGTCATTTAAGACGGCCCCCCGTGCGTGCGACGTGTATGGGTATAGTGAGTGTGTGTATGCGTGTTTTGGGAGGCTGTGGTATATTCGTGTTTAGTCTCCTCGTGATGGCATTCTCATCATACAGCAATGATTTGTCAACAGTTACTTTTTCATATTGGAGAAGATTTTATACTTCATAGGACATCAATATACGGACGTTCTCCTACGGGGAAACTGGGGATGTCTAGATGTAAATAAAGTTAGTAGGATGCCAAATGAGATTCTTTGAGTACCTGTACATCGCTCTGATCTTTTGGCAGTTGTTTACGCTTGAAGGGTTCTATTTTTATCTTTTTAGGGAAACATACATTTTTTGAGATTTTGTTACACGTGAACACGTCTTTCAAGATATTTTGTTTCGATATTGCTTCTATAGTATATCTGATGTCATTAAAACTAGCAACAGTCACAAAGACCGGCGCCGTCAGACTTTTATATTTATATACGAATTCCTCTAGATATCGATATTCTGTTTTGAAGTTTCTGTGACCCAATACATTCTTACATGTCACCTAATGATCGATACAATTATAATGATCAATACAATTAATCATAATTTTCATCGATGGCTGAAAGTCTGACATCCTTTCGGTTATACACACAGGCGCTTGCATAGAAAATGCTAATTTCATTTTTTTTTATTTGACAGTGGTATGTGTTATCTGTTAAGCTTAAGGTTGGTAACTCCGCCACGAGAGAAACGGCACCCCATCTCACTTCAATCGACTAAAAAAACACATTTATTCAAACTGACATGGTGCATACTATATACTACCGTCATCAGGACCATTCATCTTTAACCTACCGTGTCAATCAATACGAATTGGTACATCCAAAACACAATAATCCGTGAAAACATCGCCGAATTCCTCGCTCTGAACGCCATTTTTTAAACGGCTCCCTCAGCCTGTCGAGATCCTTTAGTTACATACGGGGTTGAAAGGTTATGCGATTATATAATTGTCAGTCGTCGGGTGCACTTTTGCGGGTCATGTCCGCATACATTTTGTCCGGAAAACGCTTCGGCTCGCTGAAGAGTTTCGTCTAATTTACGATTATTTGAAAGTTTCGTCAATGAATGATGATTTATAATCATAAATTATTGATAATTTCTCTTAAACGTTAGAGTACCATGCACCGTATATGATAAGCAAACGAAGTCAAGAATGCCTTTTCTGCAATCACATTCATGTAGTAGGCCTAGACATTTTATATTGAAAATAAAAAATAAAATAAAAATAAATGGAAAATGGATTCGCACACTTTTGTCACAAAGGTAGACCAAAATGCTTATTTATAGATTTACTTTTTTCAGTTTACTGAAATCTGGACGAACAAAAAGAAAAGTGAATCACGAATAAGGCTGTCATCAGCTTTAAATCCGCCAGTGACAATGTCAAAGAGTTTAACGCATTGTAAAGTATTCTTCGTAATACTTATTATCTATGTAATTCCACTTTACATCGCATATATAATATTACCATTCCACCATTAAACTACAATAACACATCTCTGTTTCACCCATTTGATAAAGCTGAATGCCTTGTTGACTATTTTACATCTATTTCTATATCTTCTGATAATATTGATCCTTTGCCGCCTGTTCCTGAGTCTCCAAATATACTTAACAACATTTTATTTCATGAACAGGATGTGAGAAATCAACTTTCAGTTCTTAATGCTAGGAAGCCTGCAGGGCCTGATGAAATGATACCTAAAGTTATAAAACTCCTTACACCATCTATAGTAACTCCGCTCACTATGTTATTTAATAAAACCATGTTAACTGGTTCTGTTCCTCTGTCTTGGAAATTGGCTAATATTAATGCTATATATAAAGGCAAAGGTGATAAAAATGATGTTTCAAACTATCGCCCAATTTCTATCACTTCCTGTTTCAGTAAAATATTAGAAAAAATAATTTTCAAACATTTATATAATCATTTATTAGAGTTTGAATTATTAACAAAATACCAGTCTGGGTTCATTCCAGGTGACTCAACTGTTTATCAGTTATTATCCATGTATGATACAATTATAAACAAACTTGATAAAGGAATAGAAATTAGGTCAATATTTTGTGATGTGAGCAAAGCGTTTGATCGTGTCTGGCATCCTGGTTTGTTATTTAAACTTGAAATGTATGGCATTAAAGGTAAGTTACCTAATTGGTTCAAGAGTTATCTTAGTAATCGTAAACATAGAGTGATGACAGAAGGTTACAGCTCCACGTATAGACAGGTAAGTGCCGGAGTCCCCCAGGGATCAGTCCTCGGTCCTTTTCTGTTTCTAATTTATATAAATGATATTGTTGAATGTATAACAAATGAGAAACGGCTATTTGCTGATGATACTTCAATTTCTAAGGTAATACAAACCAATTCACTTGATGCAGCTAATAGTCTAGCTAGTGATCTAGAAAACATAAATATATGGTCCAAAAAGTGGGATATTAAATTCAATCCTTCTAAGACAGAATCAGTAACCTTTAGCAGGAAAAGGGATATACAGACCCGTGTACGTTCGCTGTTCCGTCTTAAACGCAAACGCTACGGAAGTGCTACGGAAATGGTACGGTAATGCTACGGAAGTGCTACGGAAATGGTACGGTAATGCTACGGAAATGGTACGGAAATGGTACGGTAATGCTACGGAAGTGCTACGGAAATGCTACGGTAACGCTACGGAAATGCTACGGTTGACGCTCACAAATAATCGACCGTTTCTGAATAAATTATCTGGTTCTTATAAAAAGCGGATCCTAGACGAAGCGAACACGTAGAAACGACAGTGCAATGGTGTTTGATGGAGTGAATGTTGTATCGGGAAGTGGAAGAACGTTTTATCAAATTGTACTACTATAGAAAACCTCCGTATGCAAAAACTGTACAACTTTTTAGAAACCGGAAATATTAAGGTCATATAAGGATCTTTCAAATTTAGGAAAATTTATTATTCTCGACAACAAAAGACGATAGCATTTAATTTCAAAATAAAATCACTCTCTACACTAGCGCTGCGGTCGCGTATGTGTTGTCTCTGTGTGTCCGAACTTTATTGTTTTGTTTTTATGTATTTATCTATATTTTCACTGCATTTATTCACTGCATTTGTACTGATAAACCGTAAGGTTTAAGAAATCAACTAATTGAATTGAAAAACTTGTATCAAAGTGTTAATTTAGGTACAGGTAAACAGATCAAGATTTCTGAACACAGATTGACCAGGCTATGAATAGACCCCCTATAGGGCTAATTGTAAAAAGGAGAAACTGACCAGGTGTGGTGATGACTTATACACCTGAGCCCGATGACTCCTAATCAAGTGTATATCCATGGCTGGCCATCAGGTGAAGTTGACGGTGGTGGGGAGGGGGATTAGTACCCATGGCAACAGGTTAGGGGGACAATTAAGTCAAGTACATGTACATGTCTGGCAAGTCTATATTTAACAATCACTGGTACATATTACTGGTGTGTATGCATGCATTGACGATTTGTTTTAAAGTCTGATGTCGGATCAGAGGAAACTCTGGCAGGGGAGGGATAAAAACTAAAAACAAGACATCAATAATTATATACTTAAGAATATACAATGTACATGTGCAATCAGATACGTGTATATCACACGTCTGCAATGGAGCGGACTCTGTGTGTTTACTTGATAATGGATAACACTCTGAAAATCTTTATTAATGGACTTGTGTTGTGATCTAACGTTCAGTTGAGTGACAATCAGTAAACCTTTGCACCCAAGGAGAAGTGAGGAGTGCACGATAATTAGTTCACAACTGGGTTTTTTTTTGGTTTTTTTTGTTTGTTTTTTCTGTTGTTTTTTTTTTTTTTTTTTTTTTTAACTTATTGTCACAAAGGACATAACCAGGTAATACATTGTTTCAATATATAAAGACTTCAACAGTGTAGAGTGAAGAATCTACCTTTGAAATAAATTTTGATGTTGTATGCGATCATTTTAATCATTTACATGCTTCTATTAAAACACATCAGTTTGTGTCAGAGGCCTAATAATGGCTGACTCAGGTGTACATGTACTTCATGTAAATATTTTGTCGGACAAAATATTAATATTTTAAATTTTTATTGAATGTTAATTCACTAAAGTTTTGGCTTTTACATTGTTATTCGAAACTTGAAAGTTTCTTTTACAGTACATGTCATCTATATGATTTATACATTGTATGTTCTGTCGACAGATCTTGAGACATGTACAAATAAATGTACATGTCCAGGCTACATGTACATTACATTGAAGCCAAACATCTGGGAAAGGCCTGTTGCCAATGGCCAACTGGGCGCAATATGCAACCCTACAGCCTTGAGGACATGCATCCTATCACACCTTACCTGTAAGATGCTGATCAGTCTAGCTCTTTTGTGTCTGGCACATGGTATACCTGGCCAGGTGACCTGTCCCCAATTAACCCCCGGGGTCCTATTATGGCTCATTCTCACTGAGCCAACATATAGAAATTTACCTGTATTACCAGGCCAACATGTCAAATTTTACACCTGAGTGAGTTTAAACTATAGCAGTAGCCTGTTCTTACTTTCATGAGAGAAAATATAAAAATGTCAAGTTGAATATGACTTATAAAATGATGACTCAAATGTTTCACCCTCTCTTTTACATTTTTTTTTTCAAAACTTTCCTTTTTGCCGATGATGGTAAATTTTGTAAAGCAGCACGTTATATTTAAGACTCCTATCCGATATTGACAGAGTCTACGACGGGTGTAAAACTTTAAAATGTACGTTTTATATAAAAAAAAATATTGTTATATAACGTTTAGCAACAAAAGATATACAACTGAGTATCCCGACAGCTTGGGTGAGGAATCTCTAAAGAAAGAAACACATGCTAAAGACTTGGGTGTATGGGTCACTCCGAATCTTAACTTTTTATTTCATGTTAGATAAGTGGTTGGTAAGGTCATGCCAATCTACATATTTGGATTTTCAAAATGTTATTCGCTCTCTGTACATTAGTGCAGGCAGTTAGATTACTGCTCTGAAATATGGTCACCATAGCAAGAAATACTCGTACACCAGATTGAAGTTGTACAGGTTTTATTTTTTATTTTATTATTTTATTATTTCTATGTTTTAAATCAAAATTAAACGATAATAGTCTATATTACATGTAAATTTGTACACAATTCAACTTACCTAGTCTGGTATGAAGGCATTAATACATATATTTTTATTCAAATCTGTACATAGTCTGCTTGATCGAACTTTTACAAGATACTACTTTTTAGTTCCACATCTTTTTTTTGACTAGGTCGAGTATCTCAACCTTGCTTTATCCCTGTAAATGCTGGATTATTGTAAGAAATTGTAATGTTCTTAAAAGAGTTTTTTAACGTTTCACTTGAGAGATTTATGTCGAACGAAGATTTGTTTTCAGAATTAGGTCTCTTGTTTACTGTTCATAACAAGACTTACTTGATTGTCTGGATGATTTCTATTTTGGACATCAGTTCTATTTCACATGTGTATGCACTTTATATACCGTATTTGCTCTTACTATGTAATTAATTTACTCTTGTTATACTTTATCAGAGACATATATATATATATCACACATGTAATATATACGTCTCTGATTTTATCAATTTGTTATCAATTCTGTGATTAGACCTTTGGGTTTTAAAATTGAAATAAATAATGAATAACTCCAAAGATCACGATGACATTCTCATTAAAGTTGTACGTTTTATGAATCAGTCTATAGCCTTAATTACCTGTAGGCTATAATTATCTCTTTTTGTTCTACCTTTCACACCTATATCACTTGGTCCACAAAATACCTTACCTTTAGTTTACCTGTATACAACATGCTTTGTTGTTTGTATCATTGCTGACAATTAAGTCTAACTACCCTAGTTTACCTGTGTGATACTGTCTGGAGCATTTGTACCCTATACATGTAGCCTGACCAGTGCATATTATATGAAACTGTTTTAAAGGTTAGACTATAGCACAGTAAAGGTAATATTGTTTATTTAACACGATCTTCATCTTGGTTTCCATCGTAATGCGTCGACTACTACTAGGATCCGCCATTTTTTATTACACTAAGATCGATGGACCATGTGACTTGACTTGTTTTTTGTGAGAGTGCTATTTTTTCTATACAAAGATACAGACAGATTTATAGCCGTATCTATGTAATTCTCACCTCCTTACATGTATAAAATTATTTGCTGTCGCTACATTTCTTTTTTGGCGTTCGGTAAGTATATTTACCTAAATTTCGTTTCGATAAAAAATACATTCCGCAAAATTTTCTACCGAACGGTTATGAGACGGTCTGTGAGTGAAAATAGGTAAACGCAAATGCTACGGTAATGCTACGGTGAGTGGACGCAAACGGTACGGAAATGGTACGGAAATGGTACGGTAATGCTACGGAAATGCTACGGAAATGGTACGGTTATGCTACAGTAATGCTACGGAAATGGTACGGTAATGCTACGGAAACGCTACGCTTCAATCGGAACTGCGAACGTACACGGGTCTGTAGTATGTCCAGATATCATATTTCAAAATGAAACAATATCAAATGTGCCAAATCATAAGCATCTTGGAGTATTCTTATCGCAAGATGGTAAATTGCATCACCATATTAACTATATTTATACAAAAGCTTATAAATGTATAAACTTATTGAAATCTGTAAAATATAAAATGAGCCGTAAAACACTTAACACTATATATACAGCCTATATTCGGCCTATATTGGAATATTGTGATATCATTTTTGATAATTGTACTCAGCAAGAGGCTACTCTACTTGAATCTATTCAATTAGAAGCGGCTCGAACCATTACCGGACTGCGTAGAGGAACCTCACATTATAAATTATATAATGAACTTGGTTGGGACACTCTTGCTGCAAGGAGGAAAAAACATAGACTTATTCTTCTTTACAAAATTCTTACAGGCACTGCCCCAAATTATTTAAATGAATTAGTTGAACCACACTATAACAATATGAATGACTTGTACATGTTACGAAATAAGTCTACTATCCTTTAGAAAATTTGCAAAACTTTATTCACACTAATGCTATAAAAACATTTGCAGCAAGATTTCAATACCTGTGAACCAATTTTTA